>NW_026606087.1:20312500-20347500 GCF_029834395.1 Sorex fumeus | reverse complement strand
GTTGGAGAAATGGTCTTCCTCCGGCAGCAGAGAGCCTGGGGGGTGGGGGGGTGGGGGTTGGCTTTTGAAGCAAAGGGGGCAGGCGGGGTGGCCTTTCTCAACACCCCCGTACATGGGAGCTGAGAGTGGCTGAGACCTACGGTGCTCTGTCCAGGGAGAGTTCTGGGGTCCAGAGGGGAGGGGTGCCAGAGGGGGGCAGGGAACGGGCCAGGAGGAAGAAAACCCAGCCTGTTGGCCGGTGGCTTCTCTCTCTCTCTTTTTTTTTTTTTTAAGAGCCACAAGCTGAGATCAAAGGTGATATTTTTACAGCAACTGAAATAGAAAACCACTGGACACACAGTGGGAGGTGAACGGCCAGAACACAAGCCCCTTTATGCCACCCGCGGCCACAGCGAGTATGCTGCCCTCTGCCCAGTGGCGCAGGGTGGGGGGGTGACTGGTGACCACCATCTTCCCAGCTCAGGTTAGGCTCGAGAAAGGAGAAAGGGGTGAGCTGGAGCCCCTGCGAGGAAGAGAGCCGGGTGGCAGGCTCGTCCCCCAGGCCCAGCCTGGCCTTTGTCACTGCAGGTGTTCACACAATGCTGTCCACACTGCAGAGGACTGTGAGGGGGGACAGCCCGAGGCCCAAGGAGAAAACCAAGGCTGCAGAGAGGAACTACTCGAAAGTTCCACAGGCACTCGGAAGCAAATTCAGGACCGACCCCTGGGACTGCTGGCCCAACAGCACCCTGCTGCCCGCGGTCACTCACTCCCACACATTCAGTCACTCCCTCATCCCACTCACTCGCCCTTTCACTCGCTCACACACTCACTCCTTCACTCGCCCTTTAACTCACCCACACACTCAGTCACTCACCCTTTCACTCATTCATTCATTCACTCACCCTTTCACTCATTCATTCATTCACTCACCCTTTCACTCATTCATTCACTCACTCACCCTTTCACTCATTCATTCACACACTCACCCTTTCACTCATTCATTCACTCACTCACCCTTTCACTCATTCATTCACTCACCCTTTCACTCATTCATTCATTCACTCACCCTTTCACTCATTCATTCATTCACTCACCCTTTCACTCATTCATTCATTCACTCACCCTTTCACTCATTCATTCATTCACTCACCCTTTCACTCATTCACTCACACTCACTCAGTCACTCACCCTTTCACTCATTCATTCACTCACACTCAATTCACTCACCTTTTCAATCATTCGCTCACACGCTCACAAATCATTCACTCACCCGTTCGCTCACCCATTCACTCATTCACTCACAGACTCATTCGCCCACTCATCTCTCACGCACTAACTCAGTCACTCACGTATTTACTTGCCCCGTACCTCATTCCCTCATCCACTCACTCACTCGCCCACCCACTCATTCACACTTACTCGTTGGTTCCCTGACCCACTCACTCCTTCACTCAGCTGCACACTCCCTCACTAATCCTTCCATTCATTCCCTAATCCATTTACTCAGTCACTCACTCGTTTACACACTCACTTCTTTGCAGTTTCTTTATTGCCTGCTAAACTCGGTTCATCTTGCCCCGGCATAATACTTCAGTCTACTAGATGGAGCTACTTAAGCATTATTTTTACTCACAATCCTGAGCACCACCAGAAACACCCCAGATTCCCCGCACACTTGATTTGGAATTAAGTGTAGGTCACTGTGCACCCAGACAGACAGTTTTCCTGTCACTCCCTCTCTCCCCTCCATCCAGCTCTTCAGAGACCAGGTGCGAGAGTAACACCTGGGCACCCGTGAGCTCCGGCCCGGGCCTACTGGGCCCAAGTGCCGGCTTCTGGCCAGCTCCACAGCTGAGCCAGCTTTCCACTCAGCGTGACCCACGCCAGGCTTGACACTCAGCACCTGACCTGTGACCACACTTGCCGGCTGTTCCAGAGAAATATTTCATCTCCAGCTCACAAGGCTGGCCGAGGCCAGGGTCAGCAAGCACGTGTGCTGGGGTGGTCTCTGGGCCTCAGGATATCCCTCTAAGCCCTTTGCAAATATTAAGGCAACATGGATATAGTAACTCTGTGAGGCAGGAGAGAACATCCTGGCCTTGCAGAAGAGAAACTGAATGAAGGTCCAGAAAGGGAGAGCCACCCGCCAGCCTCCACCTCCCATGGGGCTAGTAAGTGGCCCAGATCTAGAATCCAAGGTCAACAATAGAAAATTCCCAGGAGAAGCTCCCAGAATTGTCGTGGGCGTGGCTGAATGTGCTGTGGGCCTGATGATGTGTTGTGGGCGTGGCTGAAAATAGGTGAAGGGCCTTCAGTCAAAGGTTTGCTCCCTGGAGATGATCATTCCCAGTTACTTTTTTGGTCACACAGTGGTGCTCAGGGGTTACTCCTGGCTCTGTGCTCAGGAATCACTCCTGGTGGTGCCCAGGGGACCATATGGGGTGTTGGGAATGAACCGGGATGGCCGTGCGTGAGGCAAGCTCCCTACGGGCTGTGCTATCTCTCTGGTCCATGAGCACCCCCATCTGGTAAATGGGACCTCATAGTCTTATCAGCCCAAGGAGGGCGTCAGCTGCAAAGGTGGCCTGTGTGTCTAACCCCGGTTGGTCCTCAACACTCCTACAGCTTGGAGGCCACCCCCATATGCACCCTGACCTTCTGGAAACATTCCCTTTGCTGCTGGGGAAAGTGTGGCCCTGACAGTGGTAGGCAGGAACCCAGGACTGGCAGCCTAGAGGCTGTGTGGCCTTAAGTCAGCAGCCTCACCTCTCTGAGCCTCTTTTTCCTCATCTGTAAGGTGAACAGTGACATCGACGCCATCTGTACCCTGCTCCTGGGAGGACTGGAGGTGACCAGAGCATGTCAGAGTTGGTCATCCACCATGGCTATCCCCCGATGAGGTCAGGAAGGACCCAAGTCCCCAAATGGCCACCATGTATTTGGCCTTCCTGTCCTTGTCCACATCTCCTGTCATCGCGTGTCTGGGATTCAGCGTGGGCACCCGAGCGTCCAAGACAGGAATGAAGTCCCCGGTGAGGGGTGAGGAGGTGTCCTGCGCGTCACCGCGCAGCCCAGAGCCCCCCAGTCAGCACCGGCACCTGAGCCCCTGCCTGCGTGAGGCCCCTTGGCCCGACATCTGAAGCTCGTTAGCTGCCTCTCCTGGGGGAGGCCCTGCTCAGCGAGAGTGATCCCAGACAGAGCCAGCGGAGGACGGAGCAAACAAAGACCAGGTGAGGTGTGGCCGCGAGAGCGGGGAGCAGTCTCCAAGTGGCCTCTGGGGACGCCCCAACAGCCAAGGGAGCTGGGAGAAAGGAGTCTTTGGCCCTGCTCCCACCCAGTCCACCCTGGGCAGCTCAGACTGGAGTTAGACAGTGGAAGGGGTTCCTTCTCATCTTCGGGCCTCAGTTTCCCTCCTTGTAGCTCAGTGCTGGGAAGAGGTGAGTGGTGGGGGACAAGAGGAGATAACTCTGGGGCTCCATCATGCCCATACCCAACCTGGAGAGGGCCAGCGGTGTGGGGGAGCTGAGAGGAAACAGAGACCGTGAGTCCCACTCCGGAAGCATCAGCATAGCCCAGCGCCGCCCCTGTATGGTGGGGCGGGGGGGAGGGGGAGAACCTGGGTCCGAGGCCAGAGCACCAAGATGGGGGTCAGGAACTGCCGGCCTGCGACCTTCCTCCCTCTCCAGTCCGTCCCCACTGCTCTATGCATCCTGGCTAACTTTTCTTTTTTTAAAAATTTTTATTAGCGAGACATCATGTGGTACAGTTGCAGACTTACACATTTTTGTGCTTGGGTTTCACTTATACAATGATCAAACACCCATCCTTCCACCAGTGCCCGTTTCCCACCACCACGGATCCCAGTATCCCTCCCACCCCCCATCCCCCCCATGCCCCCCTGGCTCTGTGGCAGAGCATTCCCCTTTGTTCTCTCTTTCATCCCCCCACTTTTGCATTATTTTCCGTTTTGGGGGCTGCACCCAGCGGTGCTCTGGCTCTGCTCCACGTCTGCACTCAGGGCTCAGGGGTGCCGGGGTCAAACCGGGCTGGTCATGCGCAGGGCCAGCACCTGACCTGCTGGACTCTCTCTCTGGTGCTTCCTTCCACCACTTCTCCTGACCTCTGCTTGCTTTACTGCAGGCACAGCAGAAGCAAAGCCCTCCCCGCCCCCCCCACCCCGTCCCAGGTACAGCAGCAAACCCGACTGCTGCTGCTCCTCTGGGGACCCTGATTCTGACCTGCACATGACCCCCAGGGAGCTCAGACCGCTTGGCCTTCACCCATCACCCACAACTGCAGCCACCTCCCAACAGGGTCTCCCCCTCCCTCCCCACACTGATGCCCAAAGGGGTCTGTGGACATAGCAGCCGAGCACAGAGGGTGAGGAGGGCCTGTGGGGTGCTGAGGCTATTCACACAGAGCCACCCACCTCCAGCAGCAGCTCCCAACTCCCTCCACACCCCCCCTGCTGGCACCCATGTGCTTGGCCCGTGGGCTTTGCTCCCGCCTGACCATGCATTTCCTGCCCTGGCGAGAGGTTGCCTTGCTGTTCCCCGGCCTCGGAGCCTCTGAGCCCTCCTCTTGTGTCCACTTCCTCACCAGCATCCCTGAGAAAGGCACAGGGAGGTAGGGGTGGGGGTGCCGCAGTGTCTGCAGTCCGGCTGGGCAGACCTGTCACTGTCACTGTCCTCCCGTTGTTCATCGATTTTCTCGAGCGGGCCCAGTAACGTCTCCATTGTGACACTTGCTACTGTGTTTGGCATATCGAATACGTCCACAGGTAGCTTGCCAGGCTTTGCCATGCGGGCGAGATACTCTCGGTAGCTTGCCGGGCTCCCCGAGAGGGGCGGCGGAAGAATCGAACCCAGGTCGGTCAGGTCGGTTGCGTGCAAGGCAAACGCCTTACCCACTGTGCTATTGCTATTGCTCCAGCCCCTGGGCAGACCATCATTCCCAATCAGACCCAAAGACTCCCTCCTTTCATAAGAGGAAATAGACCTAAGTCAGAGAAGAGAAAAAAAAAAAAAGGAAATACATATTTGGTTTGCTTCTCAGAGTGACTCTCACTACCCTTCCCCCCCTCCTCTAGAGCTCCTGCCCCCCCCCCCCCCAGCCTAATCAATACCTCACCTCCTGCCAACAGCTGTTCCTAGAGGAATCGGCCTTGACAGCAGGTCCTGGAAGACAGCCGCAGGCCAGATTCTGGAAAGGTCTGGCGTCTCTCCGGAGCAGAGAGCTTCCGCCCGGCGGAACTGTTTAAGATCTATAGGAAATGCTGGATCTTTAGGAAATACTTCTGCTAGGACCCCAACACTTCCCCCCGTGCCTGGTCTGCGGGTCCACGTGTGACCTTGGGCCTGCCAAGGCCACCTTAATCTCTTTGTACAATGAAGATTTGGGCAAGGAAGGACCATGCCCTCTCCCCCTAAGGAGGTTCACCCGGGCTCTGCATTCTAGGTGTGCAGAGCTGGAGTGTGTGATCTGGCTCCCGTGGCCCTCCCCTGCTCCCCCTTCCCCCACCCCACTGTGAGGCTCAGGCGGGGACCCCTCCCATGGACAGTCTGTCTGTCTCTCCAGCTCAGCCGGTGCCATGATAGATGGACCTCAAATATCTCTGCGGGCCACAGCCCCAAGTTACGGCTCTACCCGCCGAAGGCCTGGCTCCGTCGTGGCTCAGGGGCTCGGGCCTGGGCTTGTAGCTGGAGTCACTGCCTGCCCACGAGCTCACATAGCTCTGGCAGGAGGAGCGTGTGGCCCCTGGGCCCAGCCCACCCTGTCAGCAGGTTGCCCAGAGGCCTCGGGGCCCATGACATCATGGACACAGTTTCCATGTCTGTGCTGAGCCCCGGCCACTGAACTCAGAGAGGCCGGCCTTGTTCCTCGCTTTTTCCATGCGGGCTCAGGCGTGGAATGCAGGGAGGAGAGGCTGCACTGAGGCTGGCCGCTTTCTGGGGCCCCCAAATAAGGGCAGAGCTGGGGAGTCCGCTTTCCCCCCACTCAGGCCCACCTTCTCCCCCCCCAGGCTCCTCTGACAGCCAAGTGTTGGGGGGCAGTAATGGCTCTCCCCCAGTTTCCCGCTGGCTTCCTCTTCAGCTTACCCCACTGTGGGCTAGTGAGCCCCCAAGTCCATCTGTTGCAGCCCTCACCCCCAAAAAGATCCTCCTGGGGTGGGGGTTGGGGCCTCCAGAAGGTATGTTTGATAACTCATAGCTCTGTTCTCTTTTGCTTTTGATTGTAGTTAAAGTAACATGGTTACTGTGACATTCGTGATTATGGTTTTGATGTGGTAACTACATCTGGACCTTTGGAGGTGTCTCCAGTGCCCACCCCTGCCCCACACTGTCCCCTGTCCTTCCCACTCCCATCTTCATTCCCTTCATTCCCTCACAGCCCCCCTCTCGCCTCTTCCCTCTTTCTCTCTGTCTAGCTCTCTCCTTCCTCCGGCCCTCTTTCTCTCATTCTCCTCCCCTCTTCACTTTTTTTTTTTGGAGGGGGGTGGCATACCCAGCAGTGCTCAGGGTTTATCTCTGGCTCTGCATTAGTAAGTAAAAAGTAAGTAAAGTAAAGGCCCTCCCGTTGATCATCGATTTGCTCGAGCGGGCCCAGTAACGTCTCCATTGGAGACTTTGTTGTTACTGTGTCTGGCATATCGAATACGTCACGGGGAGCTTGCCAGGCTCTGCCGTGCGGGCGAGATACTCTCGGTAGCTTGCCGGGCTCTCCGAGAGGGGCCGAGGAATCGAACTCGGGTCGGCCATGTTGGCTGCGTGCAAGGCAGACGCCCTACCCGCTGTGCAATAAAGCAATGTGAATACACTCAACTCACAAAAGTATTATGCATTTAAAAGTAAAATAGAAGGGGCAGGAGACAAAGGAACAACGGGGGCAGCCACTTGCCTTGCATGCGGTCAACCCAGATTCAATCACCAGCACCCCATCTGGTGCACCAAGCAGCCTCAGGAATGATCCCTGAGTGAAGAGTCAGGAGGAAGCCCTGGGCACCACCTTATCCATTTATACCTGCTGTCTGCACTCACCCTACGTGTGCTCCCATTTTTGTTGTGTGTGTTATTTGGGGATTTTTTGGTTAGTTTTTGAGCCACACCCTGTGATGCTCAGGGGTTACTGCTGGCTCTGCACTCGGGATTTATTCCTGGCTGTGCTTGGGGACCATAAGGGATGCTAGGACCCAAACCCGAGTCAACCATGTTCAAGGCAAATGCCCTACCCGCTGGGTAAAGAACTAAAGAATTTAGTGGGCAAAGAGCTGGAGCCATATGACATGAGTTTTGGCCTAAGAATGCCAGGTGTTCCCGGCAGGGCCTGGCCAGGGCTTCCTCCCTGCTGGACCCGAGCCTGCCCCCGGCTCACGGCCTTGCTGTGCACAGGGTGGTGTGGAGGGCCCCGGCCTCTGCTGGCCATCAGCCCTGTGCCTCCTCCCCAGCTGACCTGCGCTCCCACCCAGGCCTCCCCCACTTCCATTTGACGTCTCCAGCCAGCCTGGTTCTTGGCACCCGGTTCGGTAAGTCCATTTCCAGACGTCCCCGCCCTCAGCTGCTCCCTGAGGACCTGCCCCAGGCATTGGCTTAAGCTTCCAGCCGGGCCTTCCTGACCTTCCCACCCTTGTTTTTCCTTCTTATGCTCTCTGTGTTCCTCTCCCCCTGTGGGGTCTCTCTTTCTTGACCCCCGCTTCTCTCTGACTCTCTTTCTTCTTTAGGGGAAGCCTGGTGAGCTGAGACCATCCTGGGTTTCAGGACAGAGGGACCGGGGTTCAAATCCCAGCTCTGGGGCTGGAGAGCAGTTCAACGGGTCGAGTCTGTGCTCTGCATGCAGGAGGAGTTCCTGAGTGCCCGCAGCACCGCCTGGTTCTCCACACACTGCTGGGAGCTGACCCCTATGCACAGAGCAAGGTTCCAAGAACCTACTGCAACTCCCGCCTGAAGGTCAGCTTGAAGGGTAATCAGGCAAATCTGCATATACATACCATGTATATGCCATGTATGGCCAACTGATTTCTTTTCTCTCTCTCTCTCTCTTTTTGGATCACACCCAGTGATAAACAGGGAATACTTCTGGCGGTGCTCAGGGGACCCGATGGGATGCTGGGAATTGGACCTGGGTCGACCACATGCAAGGCAAATGCCCCACCCTCTGTGCTATCGCTCCAGCCCCTGCCAGTTGATTTCTGACAAAGCAGCCGAAGCAATTTAATGGAGAAAGAAAAGTCTTTTTTTTTTCTTTTAACTATTTTTAACAATTTTTTTTAACACTTGAATATTCACTTGCAGAAGAATGAAGTCAAACCTCTAAGTGTCAGGGTTAAAGCTAGGAAACTTGTAGAAGAAAGTATAAGTGTGAATTTTGATAGCTTTGGATAAGGAAGATTTCTTAGGTTTGAAACAAAAAGCAAGAGATCAACAGGTGTTGGAGGGATAGTACAATGGGTAGGACGTTTGCACACAGCCAATCCTGGTTCAATCCCCGGCATCCCACCATATGGTCCCTCAAGCACTGCTAGGAGTAATTCCTAAGTGCAGAGCCAGGAGTGACCCCTGAACACTGCTGGGTGTGGCCCCAAACAGAACAAAAGTCATCAACAGGAAAAGAATTAGTGAACTCAGATTTAAGGAAAATTAAAAAACTGGGTTTCAATGGACAATATCAAGAAAGTAAAAAGACAGCGTAAATATTAGGAGGGCAGATTTACAAATACCATATCTGGCTATACTGTGGGATAAAAGTATGCAGAATACACAGAGAACTCCTCCCACACAGCTGCAAAGGACAAATAAACACAGTTTTTAATCCAGTGGGTAAAAGATTTTAATAGATACTCCTCCAAAGGAGACAAATGATCAATAAACACACAAAAAGAGTCTCAAGAGTATCAGTCATTAGGGAAGTGCAAATCAGTCTCAGGATACTACTTCAGAACCCCAGGAAGAAGATGGTGTTTTTTTTTTGTAAAAAAGAAAAAAAAAAACAACCCCTGGGATCCCTGGGGGCGGAGCATTAGCACAGCAGGTGAGGCACTAAGCAAAAAATAAAAACAGGGGCTGGATAGCACAGCGGGTAGGGCGTTTGCCTTGCACGCAGCCAACATGGCCAACACAAGTTCGATTCCCAGCACCCCATATGGTCCCCTGAGCACTGTCAGGAGCAATTCCTGAGTGCATGAGCCAGGAGTAACCCCTGAGCATCGCCGGGTGTGGCCCCAAAAGAAAAAAAATAAAATAAAATAAAAATAAAAAAATAAAAACAAGCAAACAAACAAAAAGCCCCCACCATCCCTTTCTGTTTAAAAACACAGGAAAATAATAAGTGCTGGTGAGGATGTAAAAAATTCAGAACATCCCTACAATGTTGGTAGGAAGGTAAAGTGGTATACCCACTGCAGGACAGAGTTTGGCAAGTCCCCCCAAGTCAGCTAGACTTACCAGAAAGACAGTTCGGCAACTCTCCCGCTAGATTTATAAACAAGAGAATTGAAAGCATCTAGTTCATACAGAGTTTGTGCAGGAATGTGCATTGCAGCATTGTTTGTAAGAGTCATATAGTGGAAACCACCCAAAGACCTGTCAAGTGTGGAGTCAGTGAAGAGAACGAGGTCTGCCCATACAATGGAATATTACCCAGTTACAAGAAGAGGCAGAGAAACGCTGATCCGTTCTACAACACGGATGAACTCAAGTGTCTAGAACGGGAAAAATCCAGAGACAGAAAGGCGATGAGCAGTCACTCTGGGATAAGCATCGGATGAAATGGGGCATGATTGACGTGGGGTTTCTTTTGGGGGTGACGGAAAGGTTCTAAAAGAGTGTGTTGCATTGAAGTTACTTCGAACACTTGATTAAACAGCGTGTGAGTGATATTTCAAGTTTGTACTTTCTGTGTTTTTCTCCCTCCCTCCCTCCTCCTTCCTTTCTTTCTTTCTTTCTTTCTTTCTTTCTTTCTTTCTTTCTTTCTTTCTTTCTTCTTTCTTTCTCTTTCTTTCTTTCTCTTTCTTTCTTTCAATCTTCCTTTCTTCTTTCCTTCCTTCCTTCCTTCCTTCCTTCTTCCTTCCTTTCTCTCTCTTTCTTTCTTCCTTCCTTTCTTTTCTTCTCGTTCTTTCTTTCTTTCTTTCTTTCTATCTATCTTTCTTTTCTTCTCTCTTTCTTTCTCTCTTTCTTTCAATCTTCCTTTCTTCTTTCCTTCCTTCCTTCTTCCTTCCTTTCTCTCTCTTTCTTTCTTTCTTTCTTTCTTTTCCTCTCTTTCTTTCTGTCTTTCTATCTTTCTTTTCTTCTTTCTTTCTTTCTTTCTTTCTTTCTTTCTTTCTTTCTTTTTCTCTTTCTTTCCCCTGGCTACAATTCTTTCCTAGAGAAAAAAGGAATCTGGGCAGGCTCTTCTATAATTGAAGTCAACATCCTCCACCCTCCATGCTACAGATGAGAGATTGATTACAGGAGAAGGACCACACAGCTAGAGAAGGTATCAAAGGATGCCTCAGCACCTAGAATGCCATCCAAACCACCCAGACTGTCAGTTCCTGGAGGACCAGAATCTTTATTAACACTGTGGCTCTTGTAACAAAGTCCGGGACTTGGCCCCTTGCAGAGGTGACAGGTCAGCTCCAGTTGAGTTAAGCAGAGACACAATTGGAGTGAGCCTCAGGATGAGGACTCATCACCCATCTAGAGAGCCCGCATCACCTGGGCTCCCAAGGCCTCCCCATCCAACCTGACCATTTCTCCCTTTTTCTTGCTCTCCTCTCTCCTCATCTTCCTCACAGGGCAGGAAATGGAGCAGCTGAGTGCCTTCAGGTCCCAGGAGAAGGGACGGTTCCCTTCCAGAGCCTGTGGACTCATGGACTCAGATGGGCCATGTAATGCAGAAAGTAGAATTCTTTAAAAGCTCGGGCTTGGGGCTGGAGTGATAGCACAGCGGGTAGGGCGTTTGCCTTGCATGCAGCCAACCCGGGTTCGATTCCCAGCATCCCATTTGGTCCCCCAAGCACGGCCAGGAGTAATTCCTGAGTGCATGAACCAGGAGTAACCCCTGTGCATCACTGGGTGTGACCCAAAAAGCAAAAAATAAATAAATAAATAAATAAATAAATAAATAAAAGCCCAGGCTTTCTGGAAGAATTCTGGTCTCTGACTGGCAGCTCTCACAGAACCTCAGTGTGTGTGTGTGTATGTGTGTGTGTGTGTGTGTATGTGTGATGGGGTGTGCAGGTATCCCTGCTATTGCACTGTCAATGTAGCACTGTTCTCCCGTTGTTCATCAATTTGTTCGAGCGGGCACCAGTAACGTCTCCATTGTGAGACTTGTTGTTACTGTTTTTGGCATATTGAATAGGCCACGGGCAGCTTGCCAGGCTCTGCCATGTGGGCGGGATACTCTTGGTAGCTTGCCAGGCTCTCTGAGAGGGACGGAGGAATCAACCCAGGTCAGCCGCATGCAAGGCAAACGCCCTACCCACTGTGCTATCACTCCAGCCCAGGGTAACTGGATACCACATTAAAAATAAGTAAGTCTGCACGCAGACCTTAAAATCTTTTTACAAAACATCTCAAACTGGATCATAAGCCTAAGTGCACAATGAAAAACCTACAAATTGTTTTTTAAATTAATACTCTTACAAAATAGCATAGGAAAATATTTAGATGGCCTTGAGTAAGGCAATGGTCTTTTAGATATAGACTATAGATACTCAAAGAAATAATTGATAAGTTGAACTTTGTTGAAATTTAAAACTTTTGGAATTGGTGCTTGATCACTGTATGCCTGAAACTCAGTCATAACTGATGTTGTAGCTTTGCAACTCATGGAGATTCAATGTCCTTTTTGGGGGGCATGGGGTCAGTGATGCTCCGGGGTCACTGCTGGCTCTGCATCCAGGAATTACTCAGGGGATCATATGGGATCCAGGGATTGAACCTGGGTTGGTCATGTGGAAGGCAAATGCCTTACCTGCTGTACTCCAGTCCCAGATTCAGTAGCTTGAAAAAAAAAAAAAGTTAAGACTTCTACTCTGAAAAATATAGTGTTGAAAAAGAAAATACAAGTTACATATTTGACAAAAATATTTGCCAAAGATACATCTGAAAAATAACAGCTTTCCAAAATACACCACAAGCACTGTAAAATTCAACAATAAGTAACAACCAGCTTTTGGAAATGACCGGAGACCAAAAGATACACCTATAAAGTAATTCAAAGATATGCTAGAAAATAGTGATCAACTTTTTTGTTTGTTTATCATCACTTCGGCCCCAGCAATCATTATTTTTTCAAAGCATTTTTTTTTCTTTTTGGGTCACACCCAAAAAGATGCGCAGGGGTTACTCCTGGCTCATGCACTCAGGAATTACTCCTGGTGGTGCTCGTGGACCATATGGGATGCTGGGAATCGAACCTAGGTTGGCTGCGTACAAGTCAATCGCCCTATCCGCTGTGCTATTGCTCCAGCCCCTTTTCAAAGCATTTTTAATTGAATCACAGCGAGGTACACAGTTACAAAGTTGTTCAAATTGGGTTTCAGTTAAATAATGTTCCAACACCTCCCCTTCCACTAATGTACATTTCACACCACCAGTGTCCCCAGTTTTTCTCTGCTGACCCTCTCTCTCTCTCTCTCTCTCTCTCTCTCTCTCTCTCTCTCTCTCTCTCTCTCTCTCTCTCTCTCTCCTTTTGGACCTTATGGTTTGCATACAGATACAGATACTGATAATCTTTCAGTCCCTGCCATTGAAAAGGCTAAATTCTTAGGGCCAAAGAGATAGTACAGTGGGTGGGAAAGGCATTTGTCTTGCATGTACCAACCCAGGTTCAATCCCTGGCATCCTACACGGTCTCCCATGCCCTGCCAGGAGAGATGAGCCCTGGAGTAAGCCCTGACCACCACTGGTATGGCTCCTCCCCTCTCCCCACCCCCATTAAAAAAAAGCAGAATTCAGGCCAGGGATGCCGTTCAAATGGTCACGCGCAGGCCCTGCAGTGTGAGACTGTAGCTTCCATCCCTGCTCCCCCCCCAACACACACACACTGCCCCCCCCCACCCCATGTCTCACCTGGCACTTCTGGGGTTAGCCCTGCTGTCCTGGGAGTGCCGCCAGGAGTGGGTGCCCCAGCAGAAACAAAGAAATAAATAAGGAGAGAATCGTGACTTTGGGAATAAAATGGGTGGAACTTCAGGTGAATCTGCTCAGGGAAAGGAGAAAGAGAAAGGCAGTTACCAGACGGTTTGACTTCTGAGTGGAATATGAACTACAGCAAACAAAGAGGCCAAACACAACAAAGAACTAACTTCTAGATCAGTACAAAAGAGGATGGTGACCCCAGGGAAGCGAAAGGGTGGCAGGAGGCAGCGGAGGGACATTATTTTGGTGAAGGGAAGGTTCTGGCACTTTGATTTAGTTTTGGTCTTTTCCCCCCCTTGTTTTTTGTTTTGGTTTGGGTTGGGTTTTTGTTGTTGTTGTTGTTGGGGTTTTTCTTTTTTTTCTTCTGGGCCACACTCTGTGATGCTCAGAGATAACTACTGATTCTGCACTCAGGAATTACTCCTAGAGGTGCTTAGGGGACCATATGGGATGCTAGGGGTTGAACACAGGCTGATTGTGTGCAAGGCAAATGCCCTACTCACTGGGCTATCTCTCTGGTCCCTGGTCCTGGCTCTTTTGGCTCAAAGGGTGGCGTGGCTTATATACACACAGAACTGAGGAGTAAATCCCATGAAATTCCATAGTATTCGGGAAGTTTGTCTGTTTTTTTTGTTTGTTTGTTTGAGGGCTATACCCAGCAGGGCTTATGAATTACTCCTGGCTCTGTGCTCAGGGATCACTCCTGGCAGTGTTGAGCGGAACCATATGGGATGCCAAGGATGGAATGCTGGTACTCTCTGGCTCAGAATTTATTCGCTTATTCAATGATTTATTCTTTTAGAAGAGCAGGGGGTGGACGGGAGCGTGTGCTTGCCATCAGAGTGGAAATAGCCTAGGGCGGGGGCTGCAGAACTCAGCCACCCGCTAGTTTTGGGGCTCGGGCCTCTGAGGGGTGACGTCTGGGCTGGGGAGGTGGCTTACAGTTACGCAGAGTTCAAGTCCCAGCCTTTCACGCTCTGGTGGCGTGCAGGTGGGAAGGGGGCCCAGAGCCCCTGTTTCCTGAGCTGCACGATGAAAACAGCAGCTCCAGCCCACGGAATCATAAATATTCTAGAAAAGACGGAGGGCGAGTCCCCGACGGGCACAGGCGGGGCTGAGCTAGGCTAGCTCTGTTCGCTGCCTCGGTGCTTTGGAGGGTTGACATTCAGCCTCCGGTTAGGAGCTGGATCATCAGAGAAAATGCAGTACCGTGGAAACTTGAAGCCTGCCCGGGGCTGCAGAGAGTGGGGGAGCGGAGCACCTTTCATGCTTTAGGGGTGTGAGGTGGGAGCATCCCACAGTGTGCGGTGCTTACTCCTGGCTCTGTGCTCGAGGGGTGATGCGTGAGCCCGCAGATCAGACTGGAATCAGCTTTGTGCAAGGCGGACACCCCTGCACCAGGTCTCTGGTTAAGAGATCCCACCCTTTCCTGGGGCCAGCCCGGCCCAGGTGCTGGTGACCTGAGCCTGGTGACCTGCCCTCTCTGAGCTCCGCATCTCTGGAGCTAGTGTGCTGAGTGTTTCTAGAACCCACCAGAAGTCACCTTCCAAGTGGAACCCCACCCCCATTTTGGAAAGGCATGAACCAGTTCCCCCGAAGAGCTGTGTTTGCTCCTACAAGGCCCCATGCCAGACACACAGATTCACTGTCCTCCGTGAAGGGCCCTCGAGCACTGGACAAGGGGAGCTCAGCCCTGGACTTCCTGTGTGACCTTTAGGCGGGTCACCACCCCTCGGGCCTTCCTCGGGCCCATCTCAAGGACAAGGCCTGGGGCCAGGCCCTCATCTGGTCCTAAAGTGGTCAGTGGGGGCCCATCCCCCTTATCCAGCCCCATCCCGTGACATCATCCCAACCTTCCGTTTTCCCAGCACTGAGGTGCTGGCGAGGCTCCCTGGGGGCTCACACCGTCTGGATTCCCTTACACAGAGCAGTGCCTCGTCCACATTTTCACAATTAAACTGTCAGTTTGGGTTAAGTGTTGTCTGCGGATGGCTGTCAACCCCTCTCTGGCTCTCCTCACGCCTCAGCAGAGCAGGTAGGGGGCGGCCTCGCCGAGCCCCCAACACTGAGAGCCGGGCAGGGGCTCCCACCCTGGGGCCTAGATCTCCTCAGCTTAAAAACAGGGTGATGGGGAGGCGCAGAGATAGTCCAGCAGGGAGGGCACTTGCCCAGCGTGAGGCCAACCCAGGTTCCATCAGAGCACCCCATAGGGTCCCCTGAGCACGGCTAGGAGTGATCCCTGAGCACAGAGCCAGGAACTGCCCCCAGCTCTGTGGGGTGTGGCCCCAACCCCTTCCTCACGGACTGGGCCGACCCTTTCTGCCTCGATTCCTTTCCTCCCTCCCAAAGCCACCGCACGTGTAGAAGGAACTTCAAGTGTGGTAGAACGTAGAAAATTCTAGAGCTTGACTGGCGGCGATTCTGTCAAAGTCAGCTGTCCCTGCACAGGGGTTTTCGGAGTTCCAGCAGCTGGCAGGGAGGGTGGCCTCTCGCGGGCCCACTCTGTCCCTGACTCCGCGGGACTGCCTGGCTTGCCTCTGGCCCTCCACACTGCCACCTTTGCAGGCAAAAGACAGAAAAGTGGGCCGGGGAGACAGCACAGGGGTTGAGATGCATGCATTGCATGAGGCCGGCCGCTCTTTGAACCTCGGCAACACAGGGTTACCAGTATTCCCAGAAAGAGAACCAGCCCCGCTAAGACCCACTCGGGGCTCACCCAGAATGCAGACGAGATGTGTTCCAGCAGCCCTCAGACTCGGGTTCTGCTTTTACTGTGGTGCGTCCACACGCAGGGCCAGCTCTGCCACCCACGAGGGCCACTCGGACCCCGACCCGACTTTCCCCTCTCAGCCTCCCAGGAACGCCCCCTCCCCCTCTTCCCACCCCAGCTCTACAAAGACTCCTCCACATTCCCATCCTTCCTGTCAAAGCTCCCCCACTCAGCACTCAGTGCACTCCCGGGCAGGGCCTGGGCCCTCCACACAGTTCCCTCTGCCCTGAGCCGCCCCGCCCTGCTGTGAACCAAACTTCTTCCTCTTCACAGTTCCCACTGCTGGGCTTCCCTGGTCTCCCCATTCCCCGGCCACCTGACGATCCGGCCCCACCTGCACATTATTTATGGAACCGTGGACGCCCAGCACAGACAGCGCGCCATCTGGAACTGCTTATGTACCTGGCAGGAAAGGAACTAACCTCTATCAAGGGCTGATTGCACACAGCACAGTTTTCCGCTTCCCCCACCCCACCCCACGCCTCCCCGGGAAGCCAGGAGCAGCCCCAGCTGGGACACTTTGCTCCTCCCATTGTCCAGATGAACAGACTGAGGCTCAGGGCCTGGGAGGGTCTTTTCCAAGGGGTGTGTTTGGTGGGGGGGGCGGGTTTGCAACTATGAATAGTGCATCTCCAGGCCCCGTGCTCATTCGGGGCCTTAGCACAGAGTTGTCCTGGAGTGTCACGTCCATGGACACTTGCTGCGGTGGGATGCCAGAGGCGATGATGCTTGACCAATACTAAGAACAACCAGGAACTTGTTTGGGGCCAGAACGATAGCACAGCGGGTAGGGTATATGCTTTGCATGTGACTCACCCAGTTTGATCTCTAGCATTCCATATGGTCCCCAGAATCCCACCAGGAGTGATTCCTGAGTGCAGAGCCAGGACGAAGCCCTGACCTCTGCCAGGTGGGTCCCCACACCCCCCCAAACAAAACTTAAACAGACACTAACAATTAACTGTGATGAGCCCAAGGCTATGTTATAAAAGGGGGGTCCCTGCCCTAAGTCAGCCAAACAGCTTACTGCCCATGCTACTTCAGTGTAGACATTTAGGGGGGACAGAACCTCAGGCTACCTGGGGGAGGCCCCACCAGAGCCCGACCTGACCTTAGTCAATTGGCTCTGTCGGCGTGGCTGCCACACAGACCACATCAGAATTTGGTGGAGGAAGCAGAGACAGGTGGGCTGTCTGGGCCCCTGTGGGGCCTCTGGCATCACTGCACTTGGCTGGTGGCTCTGCTGGGCCTGGTTCTCCTGGGCCTCTTGCTTGGCCCTTCCGTGGTCTGCTGTGAGACGCTGTGGAAGGTAAGACCCTCCCACCCCCCACCCCCACCCTGAGGCTACAGCTCCCAGATCCAGGCTCCAGACACATATCAAATTGTTCCGAGCCAGCCCTGATCAAGAGATGGAGACAGACAGCACCTTGGAATGAGTCACATTTCAGGGGTCAAGGGGATTCTGGAGTGAGGAGATCTGCGTCCTTCCAGCACCTGCCACTCTTTCCAGAAAGGTTCTGAACTGATGACATGTCACCGCATGGCCCTGGTCAGGGTCAGGAGTCCTGTTTTTTTCCTGGTCTCCTGCACCACGTCGATTTCTTCTGGAGTGACAGGTGCTGGGGTAGAGGAGACTCTGACCCAGCGAGAGCAGGGGGAAGCCCAGGGACCGTGACACTGACTTGTGATCATGTTGACACCGTGAAACCAAGCGCCACGAATATATGCAAATACACACACAAGCACACGAGCGCACGCACACACACACACACACACACACACACATGCACACATGCTCTGTGTGGGGCTGGTGGCTGACTGCTTCCTATTTCTCCTGTTCTGGTAACACACCCTCGTCATTGTGTGCTGGTGGGAAGGCCTTCCCAGGACAGCTAGCTGTCACTCAAAAGAGAGGAGCAAGGAACTCTCGAGGACCAATCAGGAATCTTCCCTGGGACTGATTCCTGAGGTCTAGGGAACTGGAAGTTCCCTCTAGCCTGAAATTCCTGAAGGATTGGTGGATACATACCACCAGGAAAGAATAAAGCCCATGGGCTGAAAGAGAGCGGCTAGCAACAGAGTTCACGACAGCACTTCGGGCCCCAAGGTCTGGTGAAATCTGGCTCTCCACTCAGACCACCAGCCACCAGACACCCTACATTTTCACCAGCTGCGGGAGTCAATCTGTTTAGGGTATTTTGGGCAGAGGTGGGGATTGGGTCACACCCGGCAATGCTCACGGCTTACTGACTCCTGGCTCTGCACTCGGGAATCACTCCTGGAGGTGCTCAGGGGACCATATGGGGTGCTGGGAATCGAACCTGGGCTGACTGCTTGCAAGCCAAATGCCCTCCCGCTCTGTCCTATGCTTTGCCCCTGCAGGAGCCAATCTGCTTCTCTTCTCTCTGAGCCACCTGGCACTGGGCTTCTCTCCTGGATGGAGCTGGGAGAGCCACGCGCCCTTCCAGAAGGGAGGCGCCACAGCCAGGCCTGCTGGGACACCCTGCCCTGCCCCAGGAAGGAGTCTCCCAACGGAGCCTGCCCCTGCTCCCTCAGGCCTGTCCCCAAGCTTGGTAGAGTAGCAGAGGAGCTCAGGCAGCACACAGCCTGGGTTTGCTCCACCCTCACTGGCTTGGGGGTCGTGCCTCAGCCCCCAGTAGGTCTGGGCTCTGTGTGCCCACATGCAGAGCCAGGCCTGTCTCATTCCTGGGTCCAGAAAGTACCCGGCACACGGGGGCTGCCTGGTTTACCCACATCACTTCTGTCCTGCTTTGGCCCTTCAGATGGAGAGACTTGGGGGTCTTCAAACTTGGCAAAGGATGCAACCAGGGGAAGCTCAGGCTCAGAGACTGGCCAAGGGCCACACCGTGAGGAGAGAAACGTGAGAGTAGATTTGAGAGCCCCACCAGGGTTCTCTGGGCATGGCTGCTTCTGGAACCCCTGCCTGAGGGCGGTGGGCGCTTCTGGCGCAGGACAGCCGGCAGCAGCTATGTCCAGATCCCTCAACCCCCCCCCCCCTTCCTGAGAAGGTCCCTCCAAAATATATCGCAGGGCAGAGGACAGCAGCTTGTGGGCTCATTCTGTTGGTCCTATTACACAGGTCAGCCAGAACCCCGAAACCTGGATTCTAGGACTGGAAAACCCCCCGGAGTCCCTGAGTTCAGCCTCCCAGCCCCACTGACAGGGATGCCAGGAGCACCCACGTTCCAGACCACTTCTGCCCTCAGGCCTGGTCTCCAGCTAGGCCACCCATCAGCCTGGGGGGACCCTCGTTCATCTCCCCTAGGACCTCAACCTCAAGGGAGAAACTAGGACCTCAACCTCAAGGGAGAAAAGCTGAAGTGGGTGTAAGGGTCTCTGAGGCCAGCCCTGGACCCCTCGGCTCACAATCCAGGGCTTTGCTTCCACTTCCTCATGCACCCCCCCACCCCCCAGCGCAGGCTTTTTGCCCCAAGCCAATGCCTGATCTGGGTTCCCAAGGTGGGATGGTGGGAGGGGCCAGAAACACTCAGAGCTCTGGGATCTGGGGGTCTTCTGGCTTCTGTCACCCTCTCCCAAGACAATAGTCTCTCCTCTCCCCTCCCCTCCCCTCCCCTCCCATCCCCTCCCCTCCTCTCCTCTCCTCTCCTCTCCCTCTTCCTCCTCCTCTTCTGCTCCTTCTCCTTCCCCTCCTTTGCCTCCTCTTCCTCCTCCTCCTCCTCCCCTCCCCCACTTCCTCCCCTCCCCTCCCCCTCCTCTACTTCTTCTTCCTCCCCCCCTCCTCCTCCCTTCCATTGGTGCCAGCTACAATGTGCTCTGAGCCAGAGATCTGCCTTCCAGTAGCAACTTCAGCAGTTGCCAGCACTTCCCTTTCCAGCCGAGCTTCCAAGGGGGTTCCAACCTCCGGGGCGATGAATAATGGATTGGGTGTGAACGCAATATACCTGTTTTCTGGACAAGGAAACGAAGCGAATCTGCTCAAGGTCACCAGCTAAGAAATAAAACGGACAAAATCGATGCCAGAACCCAAGCATGTGGCATCGTGCCAGGAACCAAGCGATTTCTGGTCGAGAGAGAGGCACCCAATCTGGAGCTCATCAGAGGAGGGTGCATCCCAGCTCAGAGTCCTGGAGCTCCCCTGCATTGGCTCTGATCCTGGCGATCAGAATCCTTGGGGTGGGAATGCTAAGGGCTCTCAATCCTGGAAACTTCATTTATTATTAGTTTTGGATTTGGGGCCTCACCCGGAGATGCTCAGGAGTTATTCCTGGTTCAGGGCTCAGAAATTACTCTTGGCAGTGCTCAGGGGACCATATGAGATGGGGGAGGGCGGGGCGGGGCGGGGGGGGGGGGGGTGGAAAGTGAAACCAGGCGCCCTACCCCCTGTACTATCTCCTGACCCCAGCCCTGAAACTTAAATCTCTAACACGGTCTTCCCCTGCACTCCTCCAAACTCATTCAAAGCCCCACTCCTACCCACAGCTCTTATGACAGCGATCCCTGCTCTAGGAGAGAAAATAGGGGTGCCCCCGTGTGCTTCAAAGACATTCCTGCGACTGTGGGCAGGAGCGCACGTGCCCTTGGCGTCCCCACCGGTGGAAGCGCACTGCGGGCTCACATGTGCGCACCGGAACCTGAGGCTCAGTTTCATCCGGAAGGCATGGCTGGCCGGATCCTCCCACGTGCTCCAGCGGGACAGACACCAGCGCCCTGCAGGCGTGTCCCAAAAGTGTTTGTGACCTTCAGTGGGTGATATGCCCCCGCGCTGTGCACAGTGCTGTCCTCGTGCAGGGGACTGTGCCTGGTGGCCCCGATGTGGGGGTTGGATGCCAGGCTTCATGGACAGCTGCAAAGGGCGCGGGAGAGCACCAGGCGCTTGGGGGGATCTGAGGCCCCACCTTCTCGCCCAGCCCCTGTTTCCCTTCTGCTAAGGAATGACTTGTCCTCAGGAGTAAGGCCCCTGGGGGAGGTACAGACAGAAACCCAAAGGAAACCAGCGACCCCTTGGTTAGAAATGGGGCCCCAGGAGTGATGATGGTAAATCAGGATAGCCAACAGCACCCACCCACCTGTGCAGGTAAGCTATCTCCCTAAACGCACCTAGACCTCAAAGGAATCAGCCCTCAGTGCCCTGCTGGTGCCGGGGGGGGGGGGGGGGGGGGGGGGTGGGGGGGGGTGGGGGGGGGTGGGGGGGGGTGGGGGGAGAGGAGGGACACACGAGCCCAGAGGCTTCCCACCAGTCACCCAGCCCAGCCCAGAGGCCTCCTGGGTGCTGGAGGTTGACAACTTGCTTCAAAGCAGAGCCGGGAACCGCCCTTGCGCCTCTTTGTCCAAAACTGGGAGCAGAGACCAAGGGAGATGAAAGGGAAGCACAGACCGGGGCGCACGCGCAGCTCCCTGGACCCAGGACCCAGGACCCAGCCACCGACGGGCCTCCAGCCAGTCCCGCTCCCCGGGCCGGCTTTGGCTCCCGGGCTGCCCGGCACGCGTCGCGGACACGCAGCGAGCTCGCTGGCAGCGGGCAGCCGGCTTAGCACCCCCCAGCGGCCGTCGGCGCGGCCCCGCGGTCGCCGGCCGGGGCGCGAAGCCCGCTGGTGCGGCTGGCGCCGCGGGCCCGTGGCATCCTCGAGGACCCCGCCCCCCGCGCGGCTGCAGCCACCCGGGGTTCTGCGCGCCGACGTGGGCGGATCAAAGCGGCTGCCCGCGCCTTATAAAGCCGCTTGGCCGGCGGCGCTGCAGACCGTGCGGCGAGAGCCCGAGAGCGCCAGGCAGCCGCGCGCCCCAGCCCAGCGCCCGCGGAGTCCGCGCCGGAGCCCCCGCCGAACCCGGCCGCCCGCCCGCCGCCCGCCACCCGCCCGGACCCCGGCCCGGCCTCCCCTCGCCGCTTCGCCCGGACGGCGCCTCCCTGGCCGCCTGCCCGGTCCACAGGGCGCTCGGCTCCACTGGGGGCCCGCCCGGGCCAGCGGGGCGCACGGAGCGAGCGCTCCAGGAGGTGAGCCGAGGCGGGCGGCGGCGGCGGGCGGGCGAGGGCAGGGGTGAGGCTGGGCGGGGTGTCCCGTGTCGGGGGGTCCCGAGCGGCATAGACCCCCCGCGCAAAGCGAGAGAGCCAACCGAGCGCGCTGGAGCACGCGTCTTCACGGCAGGCACCCCGAGGAATGCCCGTTCGGGAGCGCGGCCGCGGGGCTCCGGGGGGCGCGGGCTCTCCGGGACGCGCGATGGAGCGGGGCTCTGCGCTTCCCGAGCTCCGACGCTGGCTCGCCCGGCCCGGTTCCGCCCGATCCGACCCCCTCCTTCGCAGCCGGCCCGCGGATGAGGTCACGCTGGAGCCTTCCCGCGGGTGGGGGACTTGGATCCCGCGGGCGGGCGGAGGGTGTGTGCGGAGAGACGGTGGCAAACGGCGGAGCCCGCCGTGGCAGCGCGCGCCAGATGCGGGGGTGCGGGGTGGGAGCCCGCGCTGGGCTCTGAGAAACGCTCCCAGGAACTCCGGCGAGGGAGCCGAGCCCAGAGTTTGTTTACAGACCTGAGCTCCAGGGTGGGGTGGGGGTGGGGGACACGAGGAGAGCCCCTCCCGGCCCCCGCCCCGGCCCCCCGGGCCCCACACCTCCACCTCCGGGCCCTGACGTGCCCCCGAGACTCGAGAGCAGGGGCGGGCTCCAGAGGACTCGTGGACGGTCCCCCGAGTGCCCGCACCCCACCCTCCCCACTTTCCAAATAACGCGTCTCGGGGGCCAGCCGGTGCGTGGTTCGCAGCCGAGCTGGGAGTCACTCGTGGCCGGGCCCGGGGCTGGGGGCAAAGGCGACTTGCGGGCAGGGCCTTGCAGGTAACCTTGAGGCGGCGGCGCGGGCGTGCGCGGCTCACGGGGTCCCGGCGCTGCTCAGCGCCGACCTTAGTCGCGGGGAGGACACTACCCCGGCCAGTGCTCCGGCGCGCGAGGGGCCGCTCGGGCCAGACCCGGCTTTTGGGGTCGGGAGGTGCGGCCGGTGCCCACCCGCTTGGCTCGCAGGGAGCCTGGCAGTGCTGGCAGCGGGGCGTCCAGAGTCCTTCCAACCACCTGTTGGAGGGGGTTGCGCACAGCCGGGCCGGTGCCCTTTCTCCGGGACTGCAGGCGGAGGGAGCGGCTTAGACGGCCCATCAGGGGCAGGGCCCGGGGGAGGAGAAGGGGCCCTAGGTTCTGCCCAAGACCCTGTCGGTGCGGCGCGCCCACCCGGCCTGCTAGCGACAAGTGCGTGACTTCTCAACGTCCTGAGCGCAGAGGGCACTTGCCCGCACGCCTGACCCCACCCCCAGGCGGGGACACGGAGGCCCAGGCCCGGGAAGGCACTTGCTGAGCGGCCTCACGGTGCGCAGCCACTGCCGGAACCGCCTCGAACCCCGGCTCAGCGCCCTCTGGCGGGCCGGGGGCGCCCCGAGAGCCGCGAGGCGCAGGCAGAGCGAGCGGCTGACCTGGGCGCGAGAACCCTAAGTGGGTTGACTCCGTGGGGACCCAGAGGTCCGGGCCGGATGCAGCAGCCCCAGAAAGAGCCAGAAGCAGATAGGGAGGGGTTCCTTCTGGCTTTGGGGCTAGACCACCATCTCCCACTAGTTCATTCCCCACCCCACCCCCAACTTCATGCAGCTCCTTCCCGCTTCCCAGAAATGTTGGGGCTGTCAGGAGAACCCCACTTGGGGAGGGGTGTGGCAAAGAGCCTGGCAAGAGTTTAGAGTTTCCATTCCCTCCATCCCCCACCCCAGCCTACCCAGCCTCTTCTGGATCCCGAGAAGAACGTCTTTAGAGCCAGGGAAACAAGGGCCTGGATACGGGCTGGGTGGGAAGGGGCGCTCAGTGCCGCCGACCCCTCCTTGGCACCCTCCGTGGCTCTGACCAGGCTGGCCTGTAGTGAGTGCCTCTGTGCTGGGCACTTGATTCCGGGCTCTGGAGGAGGGGAGGTGTAATTCCGTGTTTCCTCCCTGCCTTCCTCTGGGTCATGTTGGACATTCCACGAGCAGCGGGGGTCCAGATCTGTGTGTGTGTGTGTGTGTGTGTGTGTGTGTGTTCGCACACCCCACGCAGGTGTGGGTGAGAGTGGAAAGTTGGCTGGGCGGGAGCCTAGTGCAGCCGGGAGGGCACTGCCTGGCGGGCGACGACCTGGGTTCCCTCTCCAGCACCCCATCACCCGACCCCCGAGCGCAGAGCCAGGAGTAGGGCCTGGGCACCGCCGGGTATGGCCCCAAACACGAACAATAGCGGAATGGTGGGTCGCGAGCGCTCAGGCTGGCAGACTGCAGGGAAGCTGCAGGACCTGCGGGGACGCGTGGGTGCAGTCCAGTGTCGAGAAGGGGAAACTGAGGCCGCGCCAGCTCACGCCGCTCCCTCCTCGCTGCAGTGCCCCCAACCAAGGAGCGCGCTGCTTGACCGGCGCCCCCACGCCGTCTAGAACCGGCCCTCCCGAGAGGGGGCGGGACTGTGGGTATCTCCGTGCCGACACCAGGTGTTGGCACAATCTGTGGGAAGCTGGGGAAGGAATGAAAGTGGTGAGAATGAAGAAGAAAAACTTGAAAAGAAAAGAAAGAGCCGGAGAGCGCAGCTCCGGGGCGCCGGCGCGGGCGGAGTCTCCGCTGCTCCGTGGCAACCGGGCGCCGCCTGGCGGCCGGACGCCTGACGGTGCCAGCCCGTGCGCTTCCCGGCGTGGCCACCCCGAAGCCCCCCATGCCCCGGCCACCCCACCACCACCACCACGCGGACTCGGGGACCCCGGGCCTGAACGGCTTTCTCCGTGCAGAGACCGTCGCCTTCCACTGAGCGTCCTCCCCTGATGCCCGGAGCGAGTCCCCTGCATCTTGTCTTCTCGGGGCCGCTGGGTGGTCGCGGAGCCGGACAGTCCGGTTCCGTGGATGGTGAGCCTCGGGTTTCTCGTTTGCGAAACGAGGGAAGCGGCGGCATCCCGTTTTCTGGGGCTGCGAGGAGGAGCCAATGCCACCACGTTCCGGAAAGGCTCTCAGTAAACCCCAATTACTGCAGCGCGCCCCGTTGGAGAGGGGGTACCCTGACGTCCAGAGGGGCGGGAGAACGCAAAGGCCAGCGTTGCCGAGTTCACCTGGCGCAGGACGCCGAATGCGCGGTCCTTCCCGCCGCCCGCCCGCGCCCCCGGGCCCGCTCCTTTCCGTCCCGCCCGAGGTGCGCGTCCCGGTGCGTCTCTCCCAGTCCTTTTGGCCCCGGGGTCCTGGGCGTCTCTGCTCCCCTCGCCGCCTTTGCCCTAGTGCCCCACTTTCCGGGGTCCAGGCGGGCCTCTCCCCGGCAGCCGGACCCCGGGCCAGCCCGCCTGGCGCAAAGGAGCGGCGGTCCGCGCTGCCCTCGCCGGACCCGCCCTGGCCGCGCCGCACCTAATTCGAGCCAGACGGCGGCGGCGGCGTCCCGGGCGGGCCCGACCCCTCCTTTGTAATCTGAAGACAGACGCCCCCCGCGCCCGCGCCGCGCTCACGCCCCCCGCTCTCCCCGACTGCAGGCGGCCGTGTGCGCCCGCGGGATCCGGTTGCTGGACGGTGCGGGCCCCGCGCCCGCCGTGCCACCATGAGGGCGCGGCCGCGGCTCTGCGCGGCGCTGCTCTTCGCCCTGGCCTTCCACACCGGCGTGTGCTCCGGCATCAAGTGGCTGTAAGTAGGGGCCCTCGGGGGCGCGCCCTGACCCGGGAGCCCGAGTTTGAGTCCGGGGGGGAGGGAGGGAGCTACCCCAGGGAGACTGTCCTTACCGCCGGGGGTCAGACGGGATGTGGAGAGCGAGATGCCCAGAGGCGCAGGGCAGAGGGTTCCCCGGGAACAGACCTGCGGGACAGGGGGCGCACGCTTTGACTCAGAGCCGGGACAGGGGTTCTGTGCTCAGGACTGCTTCCTCTGCCACCTCGGGGCAGTGTCCAGCATCGTCCCGGGGCCTCTGGGTCATCCATCCAAGTAGTTAGAAGCCTGGACCTCAGCTCAGACCCAGCGGGGAGCAGCCTGTGGAAGAGCCCCGGTGGAAGAGCACACGTGGAGGTTGGGCTCTGGGCTAGATATTCCTGGTGTGAGGGGGGGTCTCCTCTCCACACCCCTCCCCTGTTGGAGCTGCCCTCCTCTGATCCAGAAATCAGCCCCGACAACAAATAACTCCAAATGCACCCCCCTCCATCCCTTACCTGTCCAGTTGGCGGGGGCCCAGGGAAGGGGAGGTGCCTGATTGGGGGGGGTCTATATTCTGGGAAGATTTCTCACGGGGAACCCTTGGCCAGAGTGAGGAGTCTCCGGAGGAGTTTACGCATTGCAGGGGGGGAGGATGGGTTCCAGAGAGGGGCGGGTGCCTGCAGAGAACACAAGCCTGGCACTGGCTGTGGGGGCAGGGAGGAACAGGGAGGAAGGTCAGTGGATTAGCTCTCGGCCAGGGTAAGACTGGCTGGGCCACCCGCAGACAGAATCCAGGTCACTGCCCCGGTGAGACTGAGTTATTGATTAATTGATGGTTCAGGATGGGGAACCGCTTCTTGCCTGTCCTGTTTGGAAGGAGATGCCTGGGCAGTGTGTGTGAGTGTGAGGGGCTCTTCCAGGACCCCTACTCCCCACCCTGGTTCCTTTGAGAACCCCACAGACACCAGCCTTCTGCTGCCGGGGTCTGGAACTGTCCTGCTGTCCACTTCTGAACCGAGTCCTGGCCCTGCTTGCTCGGATAGGGAAAGGGGGGTCCAGGGAGGGAAAGTTTCAGCTGCAGAACACAGGGCAGGCGGGGGGGGGGGGCAGGGGTAAGGTGGGTCCCCCCTAGTGGACCAGACCCCTGTGGCCTCGTGGATGCTGCGGCTCCACACCAGGCCTGCACATTGCCCTGCGCTGCCACGTGGCAGAACAGATGGCAGCCACACTGTCCCCAGCCACAGGGGATAGCCCAGCTGGAAGCTGAGCACACAGATGAGAGGGGGTGAGAGGGAGGGAGGGAGGGAGAGAGGGAGAGAGAGAGGGAGATAGAGAGACAGAGAGAAAGAGAGAGGGAGAGAGGGGAAGAGAGATAGAGGGAGGGAGTCAGGGAGAGAGGGAGAGAGAGGAGGAAGAGAGAGAAAGGGGAGAGAGGGCTGGGCGGGGGGCTTGTGGCAGGCAGAGTGTGTGTGTGTGTGTGTGTGTGTATGTGTGTGTGTGTGTTTGTCTCGAATGTGTGGGGCCCTGGCTCCATCCCAGCACCACAAAAAAGAAAGACAAGGAA
Organism: Sorex fumeus; assembly: GCF_029834395.1. Classification (NCBI taxonomy): domain Eukaryota; kingdom Metazoa; phylum Chordata; class Mammalia; order Eulipotyphla; family Soricidae; genus Sorex; species Sorex fumeus. Next base: position 20,320,453 of record NW_026606087.1, on the reverse strand, counting down.
AAGGAAATAGAAAAAACAAAACCCAAACCCAGCAACTCCCAAGCCATAAGTCCTACTCGGTGGACTTTGTGCCGTGTCCTTGGGAGAGGACCACGCCAGCCAGCCATGGAGCAGCAGGCAGGTCTGTCCAGGGAGGGCCTGGATGGGGCTCCAGGGGTGGGAGGAGGAAGGAGGAAGCAGGTGAGAAGGCAGAGGTGGGGGTGGGTGTAAGGAGAAGCAGGCAGGTGTCAGCTGCTGAGGGCCCAGCCCCTGTTCCAGGGCTTCACTTAACTGTGTATCACAAAGAGGAGGTGGGAGATGGTCTTATCACCGCCATCCTACAGATGAGGAGTCTGAGGGTCATAGTCTCAGCGATGAAGCCGAAGTCACACAGCTAGTTGGAGCTCAGCCCAGCAGGAAGTCAGCCTCATGCTGGAGCTTACAGGAGAGAGGGGAGCAGGAGTCTGAGAATAACTATGATGGGGACCAGAGAAATGGCATGTCGGGCAAGGCACTTGCCTGGCTGTCGCAGACCTGGTGTAGATCCCCAGCACCCCATATGGTCCCCCAAAGCCCGCAGGAGTGATCCCTGAGTGTAGAACTAGGACTAAGCCCTGAGCACTGCCAAGTGTCACTAACCCCGCCCCCAAGAATAACCACTGTGTGTGCGTGTCTGTGCATCTGTGTGTGTGTGTGTGTGCCAGCCAATGCCAGACTCTGATTTGAATGCTTTATGTATATTGTTTGATGTAAATCTCCCTGTGGGTCCAGAGAGATAGTAAAGGAGAAAAGGTACTTATTTACCTTGCATGAGGCTGACCCCAGTTCAATCCCCGGCACCCCATATGGTAGCCTACGCCCTATGAGGAGAGATCCCCGAGTACAGAGCCACGAGTAAACCCTGAGCACCACTGGGTGTAGCCCAACCTCCTTTTCCGAAAACCCCCCTGGGGAGGGTGGGGATAATTCTCTGGGTTGCATGTGGGCTGTGCATGCTGGAGGCCTGGGTGTGATCCCAAGCACGGCATGGTCCCTTGAGCACTGCTGGGTGCACCCACCCCCAAACAGCAACAACAGAATTCTCCCAGCTGCCCTGTGAGGGGTGTCCTGCTTCAGCTCCCGCCATGCAGGGAAAGGGGGCAGAGAGAGAGAGAGAGTTCAGTGGGCTGGGCTGAACTTTGCACGTGGGAGGCCTGGTTCTGATCCCTGGGACAGCATGGTGCGCTGAGCATGGCTGGGTCAAACCTGCCACACAGAACCCCAGAGAACCGTCTCTTAAACACCACTGGATGTGGCCCCCAAAGAAACAAAAATGCAGAAAAGAGCCAAAGCAATAGTACAGCGGGTAGGGCATTTGCCTTGCACCTGGCCGACCCGGGTTCAATCCGCAGCACCTCATAGGATCCCCAGAACCCACCAGAAGTTATTCCTGAGTGCAGAGCCAGGAATAAGCCCTGAGCATCACTGGGTGTGATCCCTAAACCCAATCCAAACCAAAACAAGAGAGTAAAGCAGAAAAAGCCAGGGAGGTCCTGGGCAGCAGAGGCCCCTGTGAGAGGGGCTGGTATCCCGGGACTCTACTTCCCTGGGCAACAGAGGACAAAGAGGTGTTTGACACAGCCGGACTGCAGAGATGGCAAAGCCAACACTGAGACCCTCTGGCATGGGTAAGGGAGAGAGGGCATCAATGGGCCGGGTCAAAACCAGCCTGGGGATCCCACCCAGACCCTGGGTGTCCCACGAGTGCCCCTTCCCTGCCCCCTTAGTGGCAGCCTGGCCGGGCAGTGGGTTTCCTCTTTCGGAGGGGAACTTGCAGGAAGGGAGGTCAGCCATCCGGAGTGGACCCCAGATCAGCCAGGAGAATTGGGTCACAGCCTTCGTGTCCCTCTGGCCCCCGCGACCCTGTTGTCAGGTCTCTCTGAGCCTGTTTGCTTCCCTCTAAAATAAGGGGGGAGGAGCAGGGAAGGGGCGCTGCAGGCCAGGAGGCCAGCGGTAGCTTAGCTCCGCCCCCACGGCCAGGCCCCGCCCTTCCTTGCCCCTCACCTGGACATGAGGAAGCCCAAGGGGAGGTTGGATGGGCGGCCGAGGCGGAGCCCGTGGCCTCCCCGTGCCCGCGGAAGCCCCACTCCTGAAGGGGAGACCACCCCGGCGCCCCCCGGACACAAGCCTGGGCGCCTGTGAACTCTCGGTCCCCTCCTGTCCTCTCGTCCACCTTCTCCCCCGTGTCCCCACCCCCAGATAACCAAAATGTTTTCAATTAGGGTCTGCAGCGGGCCAGTCGGGATGTCCAGACGGTGACTCCCCCTCCTCCTCTCCTTGATTGCCTCCCCGAGGGGGCCTACTTAGAGACGGTCATTACCGCTAATTACCAGATGACCGCATCGCCCCCCCTGGGTGGAATGCTCGGCTGTCTCCCGTCCCCCACCAGCCCACGCTCCACCCCACCACCGGCTCAGGCAGCTCCCTGGGGCTCCAGACGCTTCCGTCTGCTGGGGAGCATCTCTCCTCGCCCTGGCCTTGGGAGGCTGACGCTTGGCCACCCTAGCGGTGGACAGACGGACCCTCGGATGGCCAGTGGCTTCAGCTAATGACCCGGTGCAGAGCTTAGGGACCTTAACCATCGCATTGCAGGGGGGATGGCCTGGTCCCAGCTGGCCCCGCAGGGGGTCCGGACCCCCCCACTTCTGCCTCCCCTTCATGTGAGCAGGGATCCTGGGACACAGCTGGAGGCCGGTTCACGCTGTGGGGTCCCTAGGGACCAGGTGCACTCAGGCACTGTGGCATCTCACGTCCCCCTCCCTTGGGAGGGCAGGACCCGGCTTGGGGGGGGGGGTGCGGATCAAGAGCAGCTGAGGGTGATGGCATCAGGGGCTTAGCACCCCGCCTGGGGGCAGCAGTGTCCCCTCACTACAGAAGGGCACAGTCCTCTGTGGGCTGGCCCTGTGCTGCCCTGGGAACGGGATGACCCATGTGGGCAATGCTCACTTGGGCAGGGGGTGCTGTTCAACTGGGGTGACGCCGGCACAGGCTGCGAGAAGGGGCCCCGGGGTGGGGGCCAGGAGGACGGGCAGTCCCATTAGAATACGGAACATCTGCTCCCCCCCCCCCCCCGCTCCTCCAGACGTGCACCCAGGTTCGCCAAACGTCTCCCTGCTTGGGGTCTGGGAGTCGGGGAGGGGTCAGTGGGGGCAGAGAGGGGGCTCAGCCCTCAGAGTCAGTATCCAGAGCTGGACTGGGGCAGGGGACCGCGTGACCTCTGAATGGGTCATCCTACCTTCTCCGTGTCTGCTCCCCATCTGGGTATGGCTTTTGTTTCATTTTTAGTTTGGTTTTGGGGACACACCTGGCAGGCTGGGGAGACCATATACGGGGCCGGGCTGGCCCTGAGTTGGCCGCGTACAAAGGACGCACATTCTTCGCTGTACTGCCCTGTTGCTCTCCTCTCCGCCCCCCCCCTCCCCTTTCCCCCTCTCTCCCCTCTCCCCCCCTGTGGCTTCTGTTCTGGAGCTGAAGGAGGGGTGAGGCAGGGCAGAGAGAGGCAGCAGGAAGCGCCTAGATTCTCGTCCTGAGCTGTTTATGCTCTTGGCGGCTCTGGTGTGTCGTTGGCGCTCAGAGAGGGCAAGGACTGAAGTTGCACAGCACAGGGAGGGGAGTATGTGAACTGGAAACCACATCTGTCACCCCTGCAGGCCTAACTGAGCAAGGGTGCTCCCGCCCGAGAGTGCTCCCAGTGCTCTGCACACTCTGTTGTTGAAGTCTGGCTTCACTTTTTTTGTTGTTTGGTTTTTATGGGTCACATTTAGCAATGCTCAGGGGTTGCTTCTGGCTCTGCACTCAGGAATTACTCTTGGTGGTGCTGGGGGACCAGCTGGGATGCTGGGGATAGAATCGTGGTCATTTGTGCTTAAGGCAAGCACCCTACCTGCCATACTATCACTCCAACTGCTGGCTTCACTTTTTTTTTTTTTTTGATCACACTCAGCAGTGCTCCTGGCTCTGCACTTAGGAATTACTCCTTTCAGTGCTGGGGGATGCCAGGGATTGAACCCAGATCCGCCGTGTGCAAGGCAAACTCCCTACTCACTGTACTATCACTGGTCCCCTGGCTTCACTTCTTGGTTTTGGGGCCACAGCCAGCAGTGTGCAGAGATTACTCCTTGCTTGGTGCTCAGGGGACTATGCAGTGTCTGGGATCAAACCTAGGCCTTCCACACACATGCTGTAGTCCTGAGCACTCTCTCAGGCTCATTCCCGTCACCCTGCAAAGGGAAGTCACTCATTTGTGGAACATAAAGTAGCATAATAGGAGACTAACACCTAGGGACGGTAGAGATAAGGGCCAGGAGGATCATTCCACAGTTTGGAAGCCGTGTTATGTGCTGGGGGAAAAGACAGTTGGGATAGGGACCACTAAAATTCAATGGTGGCTGGAGGGATCGCTTGGGACGGGAGCTGTGTGCTGAAAATAGACTAAGGATCAAACATAATGACCTCTTAGCATCTGTATTGCAACTCATATCGCCCAAAATTAGAGAGTAAGAAGAAATGTACCTGCCACAGAGGCAGCCGGGGGGTGGGGGGGTCAGGGGGGAGGAAAACTAGGAACAATGGTGGTGGAAAATGTGCACTGGGGGAGAGATGGGTGCTCAATCATTGTATGACTGAAATGTAATCATAAAAGTTTATAACCATACCTCACAGTGATCCAATAAAAAAAAAAAGTGGAAATAATCTTATGGATTATTTCTCCGTGAGGACCAGAGAGGTTTAGTGCCTTGACCAGGTCGCACAGCTGGTGCCCAAAGCCTTTGCCTTTTCCCGGGATGGGCCCCCTGGGCCATTGCCTCTGAGCTCTCCAAGGCTTCTGCAGCCATTCATTGAGGACAGGACCTGTCATGTCGCTGTTGACTGAGCATAGGAAGTCAGTGTCCCGTGGGCCTGAGCGGTAGCACAGTGGGTCGGGCGTTTGCCTCGCACGTGGCCAATCCAGGCTCAATCCCCGGCACCCCAGATGGTCCTCCGAGCACCACCAGTACTCCTGAGCGCAGAGCCAGGGGTGGTGGGTGTTAACCTAAGACCAAAAAAGGAAAATAGTTTCCAGGAATAGGCCCAGAGGGAGAGGCAACTTATTATCTGAGGTTAATGGCAGAGTCCATGGCTCAGACACAAGACGGACGGGCCCGTCACTGCACTCAGTGTGCATGTGCCTGACCCAGGTCTGGCTTGCAGCACCCTCGGGTCCCCCCTCTCAGCCCCAGCATGGCAGAGTGCAGCCACGAAGCCCCCGTGACACTGAAAGGCCCAGGTAACCCTCGGCTCTGCAGGAACCAAGCAGATGGCCCCTTGGACCGGGGTCTAGACTCTCGGTTGTGTTGACTGAGAGCTCCCTGGCGGGCCCCCCTGCCTCGGAGCGCGCCCCGCCCTGTGAACCGAACAGCTCTGTAGTCCTCTGATAAAGCCCTTTGTGGGGTGGGGGGGATTTACAGCTTAGCAAATGAGTTTAATAATTACATGGCGCAATGATGAAATGAAAAACTCCCAGCCTGCTTATCTGCTCGGCCTGGGTTAATGGTCCGCTTGCTTGCAGACGGACTTACAATGATCGAGCACTCAGGGCCGTGTCTGTCTGGCACATTTAGTGCCGAGCGAACGTTGGAGAGGGTGGGGGGCTTATGTGAGAGGACGCCGGAGCTTAGTGAGCGGCGAAACTTGTGGGGTTCAGGTCGTCAGCAGAACACAGCTCCGGGCGGGTGGTGAGCCTTTGTCCCAGCTAGGCCCAGAGAGGGACAGCACAGCGCCCAAGCTCACACAGCAGCAGAGCACTGCCTCCTGGTCTCCTGCCTGTAGGAGTTCCCAGCCCCCCTTCTGCCCCCCAGGGAGAGGCCGGGACCCACGCGCCCTCACAGCCTGTCCTTCTGCCACTGGCTGTGGCCTTCCCCCTGCAGGGCGCTGTCCAAGACGCCGGCGGCGCTGGCCCTGAACCAGACGCAGCACTGCAAGCAGCTGGAGGGGCTGGTGTCGGCGCAGGTGCAGCTGTGCCGCAGCAACCTGGAACTGATGCGTACGGTGGTGCACGCCGCGCGCGAGGTGGTGCAGGCCTGCCGCAGGGCCTTTGCAGACATGCGCTGGAACTGCTCCTCCATCGAGCTCGCCCCCAACTACCTGCTTGACCTCGAGAGAGGTAAGGGGCCAGTGGGGCGCGGGGTGGGCGAGAGCGGGGCGAGGGGGGGAGGCGTGGGCACGGGGTGCGTGGAGACACAGAAGGAGACACGGAGGGAGGCGGGGCAGCGCCACAGGCCGGAATCATTGAACAGAGACGCACAGCGTGTGAGGTGTGAGGCGGCGTGTGAGGTGTGGGACGGGGTGTGAGGTGTGGGGCGGTGTGGGAAAAGTGGGACACGGTCTGAGGTGTGGGACAGCGTGTGAGGTGTGGGATGGTGTGTGAGGTGTGGGACAGTGTGTGAGGCGTGAGGCGGTGTGTAAGGTGTGGGATGGGGTATGAGTTGTGGGATGCTGTGTGCGGTGTGGGACTGTGTGAGGTGTGGGACTGTGTGAGGTGTGGGTCTCTGTGTGAGGTGTGGGTCTCTGTGTGAGGCGTGAGTCTCTGTGTGAGGTGTGGGACCGCATGTGAATTGTGGGGCTCTATGTGAGATGTGGGGCCTCATGTGAGGTGTGGGATGGGGTGTGAGGTGTGGGGCAGGGTGTGAGGTGTGGGACAGTGTGTGAAAAGTGGGACACTGTGTGAGGTGTGGGACAGCATGTGAGGTATGGAACAGTGTGTGAGGTGTGGGATGGGTGTGAGGTGTGGGGCGGTATGTGAAAAGTGGGACACTGTCTGAGGCGTGGGACAGCGTGTGAAGTGTGGAATACTGTGTGAAGTGTGGGACAGTGTGTGAGGCGTGAGGTGGTGTGTAAGGTGTGGGATGGGGTATGAGTTGTGGGATGCTGTGTGAGGTGTGGGACTGTGTATGAGTTGTGGGATGCTGTGTGAGGTGTGGGACTGTGTGAGGTGTGGGACTGTGTGAGGTGTGGGTCTCTGTGTGAGGTGTGGGTCTCTGTGTGAGGCGTGAGTCTCTGTGTGAGGTGTGGGACCGCATGTGAAGTGTGGGGCTCTATGTGAGATGTGGGGCCTCAGGTGAGGTGTGGGATGGGGTGTGAGGTATGAGATGGGGTGTGAGGTGTGGGGCTCAGTGTGAGGTGTGGATCTCTGTGTGAGGTGTGGGATGGGGGTGTGAGGTGTGGGGTGGGGTGTGAGGTGTGGGACAGTGGGTGAGGTGTGGGGCTCTGTGTGAGGTGTGGGATGGGTGTGAGGTATGGGACAGTGGGTGAGGTGTGGGATGCTGTGTGAGGTATGGGATGGGTGTGAGGTGTGGGTCTCTGTGTGAGGTGTGGGACAGGGTGTGAGGTGTGGGGCTTTGTGTGAGGTGTGGGACAGGGTGTGAAGTGTGGAATACTGTGTGAAGTATGGGACAGTGTGTGAGGCATGAGGTGGTGTGTGAGGTGTGGGATGGGGTGTGAGGTGTGGGATGATATGTGAGGTGTGGGATGGATGTGAGGTGTGGGACGGTGTGTGAGATGTTGGACAGTGTGTGAAAAGTGGAACACTGTGTGAAGTGTGGGACAGCATGTGAGGTATGGGACAGTGTGTGAGGTGTGGGACGGGGTGTGAGGTGTGGGGCTCTGTGTGAGGTGTGGGGTGTCATGTGAGGTGTGGGATGGGGTGTGAGGTGTGGGACAGTGTGTGAAGTATGGGATGGATGTGAGGTATGGGGCTCTGTGTGAGTTGTGGGACGGGGTGTGAGGTGTGGGTTTCATGTGAGGTGTGGGATGGGGTGTGAGGTGTGGGGAAGGGTGTGAGGTGTGGGTTTCTGTGTGAGGTGTGGGGCCTCATGTGAGGTGTGGGACGGGGTGTGAGGTGTGGGGAAGGGTGTGAGGTGTGGGATGCTGTGTGAAGTATGAGACGGGGTGTGAGGT